>NC_138296.1:21952500-21965000 GCF_965601325.2 Salmo salar | reverse complement strand
ACTGACTTCTAGACTGCTCACGCTATAAGGTTCTGCTGAGACAGGTAGATGTTATTCTATGTTACCTATGTTTGTGATCATAGTGCGGGAAGTGGGTACAGAATGCCATTCAACTGTTAGCTACTGTCATGCTCCACACATCTACAATCATTTTACACTATGAGATCTGTGTCAGGAATACCATGGGGTAAATGGCCAATCCAATCCATCAAACTAGCCGCCAAAACTGGGTTGTGTTTTTATTAGGGAGTGCATTTTAAAACGCTTTACAACTAATAACAAAAATGTGTGTTTTTTATTGGTAGTCCCTTTCTTTTTCAGTCCATTTTCTTCCGTTTGGTGCCTAATGAACACGGCCCTTGTTGTCTGATGCTAAAGGCTTGTGTTTCTTGGACCGGTTCCGTTTTAAGGTGTCCATATGTAACAGTGATTGATTACACTCCCTGCAAGACATTTCTCGCTTATTACGTTTTAAGTTTACTGTAATCACCAATTTCTTTGGAAGTCAGATTCCCCCAAACACATTCCTCCCCCAACACCTTTCTCCTGTTACTCCATTGTTACAGTACAAGTCGTTCTATGAGAGTCTGCATGCAATGTTTACTGTCTATGTGGCTCAGTTGTGGCTAAGTTCGAACGACAACAATTCCTTAGCTTCCCATCTGAGACGAATCAACTACTGAACTCAGTACTAAAATTTCCTCTGCACTCATTCTTGTTAAGTGATTTACGTCGATGTCTCTTTCCCCAATGAAGAAAAGGTGTCTGCATGTGTTTCTGAGCAGCGGTGCTGACTAACTACTTGGAGAGGATTAGAACATATTAGACCATTTTTGCAACATAAAGACATTCCTATGTGGGTGTGTGGTGCGTGTGTGTGTGTGTCATATTGTACAGTTTAGAGGAGTCAAAAAGTCCACAGTCAGCAGGGTCATATAGCAGGTCTCAGCTCTTTCCATTTCCCTCACCTCTCCATCAAACTGGGAATCATGATATGAAAGACACAAGAGCGACACACATACCATTTTCACATTATTGAGTTGAGCCAAGCTGCACTGAGCTGGCCTGCTAACACATCCACCATACAGATGTAGGATCTTAATTTGAGCCAGTTTGCTACAGCAGAAAAAATAATAATGCGTCAACATGACGTGAATTATTATGATTATAATTAATGGATATTTTTAGAGATGTTGATACATTTTTTGTTAGGGCAAGTGGCAATTACAAACTTTAGAAGCCTTTTAAACCTCAAATAAACTACAAGTTTACATTTCCTGCTCTGCAGGAAAATTCTCAGCAACACAAGAGTGATCAGCTGAAGATCCTACATCTGTAATTGCTGTACCATCCTGGAAAGGACCATGTGAAAGGAACATGTTGGAGCCAGCACCGTATGTGTCACGCCCTGACCTGAGAGAGCCTTTTTTATGTCTCTATTTAGGTTTGGTCAGGGTGTGATTTGGGTGGGCATTCTATGTCCTTTTTTCTATGCTTTGTATTTCTTTGTTTTGGCCTGGTATGGCTCTCAATCAGGGACAGCTGATCATCGTTGTCGCTGATTGGGAGTCATACTTAGGCAGCCTGTTTTCCTTTGGGGTTTGTGGGTAGTTATTTTCTGTTTTGTACATTTTGTGACCTGACAGAACTGTTGGCTGTCGTTCATTTTCTCGTTTTGTTTGAAGTGTTTCTTATTATTAAATCATGAATATGAACACTCACCACGCTGCGCTTTGGTCCCCTTCTTCTACAGACGACAAGCGTTACAGTATGGTTTGATAACGTGAAAGGGCTAACAGACATGGAGACTGGGGAGAATATTGTGGCTATTTATTATCTTGTTGTCCGGTTAATGAGGAAAATATTCTGCAATTGGCTGGTGGGAGACAAATGTTGCTGTGTGTTTTTTGGAATGTATAAAAGGGTGTTAGGTAAATTAGCAATAGATTACAGAGTGTACTGACCACTGTGTTTAGAACTTGTGTTGCCAGCAGCTTAGACAGGCATAGATCAGTACTACTCTACACATGGACATGGAGAGGGAGAGGGGGGAATGAAGAGAAAGAGAAAGGGGAAGCATGAATAGAGAGAGGTGAAGAGCGAAAGATACAGAGAAGGGAAAAGAGAGGGCTATCAAGTACAGGTAAGGGAGGGAAAGTAGGAGGATGAGCATCGGCAGACAGAAGTAAAGAAAGAAGGGGAGATCATGGACAGAGAGAGGTCATGAGAAAAAAAGCAAAGGCAGATGGGGAGAAGTGATGGTATAAAAGAAGGAAAGAGCAGGATATAGGCAGTGGGATGTGTAATAGTCATGGCTGTGGATGTTGTGAACTGGTAATATAAAACCTCTTCTGTGTTTTGACATCAGAAGAATAATGGAATGTTTTCACAGAGAACCACAAGATCATATGAAGCCTCTTCCCAGACATAAATACAACCAACGTACATAGAACTTTCTCATGATGTTGGTAGTGTCGTATCAACAGAAAATTGTCTGACCCCTCAGAGGCAGTTCAGGCTAACTGTTGGGATGTACACTGGGTGTACAAAACATTATGAACTGACCAGGTGACGACTGACCAGGTGAAAGCTATGATCGCTTATTGATGTCACTTCAATCAGTGTAGATAAAGGGGAGGAAAGGTTAAAGAAGGATTTTAAAGCCTTGAAACAATTGAGACTTGGTTGCATGTGTGTGCCATTCAGAGGGTGAATGGGCAAGGCAAAATATGTCAATGCCTTTGAATGGGGTATAGTAGTAGGTGCCAGGGGCACTGGTTTGAGTGTGTCAAGAACTGCAACGCTGCTGGGTTTTTCACACTCAACAGTTTCCCATGTGTACCAAGAATGGTCCACCACCCAAAGGACATCCAACCAACTTGACACAACTGTGGGAAGCATTGGAGTCAACATGGGCCAGTATCCCTATGGAACCTTATAGAGTACAATGCCCCTGAATTAACTGAGGATGTTCTGAGGACAAAAGGGGGTGCAACTCAGAATTTGGAAAGATGTTTCTAATGTTTTGTACACTCAGTGTGTCTTTGGAAAAGAGGGAGTTATAATCATTCATCGTCTCAAAGAAGTTGTCAATAAAAACTCTCCCTCCACTGACTACAAAATGAACCCCCTTTTTTTTAAACTCTTTAAACTATTAACACAAATACAATAAGTGCTCTAACTAGGACACATATGTAAAGGAGGTTTTCTGTGCTGTGGCCAAAGGACCTCAGCCTACAGACAGACAGACATACAGACTGACAGACAGACTGCTACCCCTTTGAGGAAGTACTGTCTACATCATTTGGATGAGTAACCAGAGGGTGGAGCGAGAGAAGGGGAGGGGGTCTGCAGAGAGAGTTTGAAGTCTGCTGGATGGCAAAAACACATAGAACCATCCACATTATCACAATGTGTGTGCTGTCTATGAGTGTTAAAGCAGGTCTGTTTCCCTGCATCTCTCCCCTAGACAGAAGAACTAGGCCTGTCTCCCTGCATCTCTTCCCTAGACAGAAGAACTAGGCCTGTCTCCCTGCATCTCTCCCCTAGACAGAAGAACTAGGCCTGTCTCCCTGCATCTCTCCCCTAGACAGAAGAACTAGGCCTGTCTCCCTGCCTCTCTCCCCTAGACAGAAGAACTAGGCCTGTCTCCCTGCATCTCTCCCCTAGACAGAAGAACTAGGCCTGTCTCCCTGCATCTCTCCCCTAGACAGAAGAACTAGGCCTGTCTCCCTGCATCTCTCCCCTAGACAGAAGAACTCGCCCTGTTTCCCTGCATCTCTCCCCTAGACAGAAGAACTCGCCCTGTTTCCCTGCCTCTCCCCCACACAGAAGAACTAGGCCTGTCTCCCTGCATCTCTCCCCTAGACAGAAGAATCAGGCCTGTCTCTTAGAAGACTGACACTGGTCACTGCACCAGAGAGAAGGGCCACCATTCTGGTGATGGTTTTAGCACCCAGCTTGACCCCCATATCAAGTGAAATCAGACACCGGCACCTAACAGCTTTGTTACTTGACCTGCTGATAAGACAGTGCTTCTTCTCCCCACAATAAGGCTGATCTCAGAACTGCTGATACCTCCAAGAAGAGCCTAATCTACTGCAGACAGTGTTAATCTGTTCGTTTAGTGTGCTATCTCTTCATCTTGGTCTGATAGCAGTGTAGTCCTGGACACCTCTACCATCTCCAAGATCACTGGTTGCTGTGGTGCTGGTTTTGTTGTGTTTTTGTCTGATGTTTTTGTTGACGTTTCTCTTGTGTTTTTGTCTGAGAGATGGACCAGGTACTGTCTTGTTTGTGCTATCTGAGTAAGGGGTGACAGTATGGACAGTAAGGACTGAATAAGTGGTGATAGTAAGGGCTGAAGAAGGGGTTATAGTAAGGACTAAATAAGGAGGGATAGTAAAGACTGAATAAGGGGTGATAGTAAGGAGAGTAAGGACAGAATAAGGGGGGATAGTAAAGACTGAATAAGGGGTGAAAGTAAGGACTAAATAAGGGGGGATAGTAAGGAGAGTAAGGACTGAATAAGGGGGGATAGTAAAGACTGAATAAGGGGTGAAAGTAAGGACTGAATAAGGGGTGATAGTAAGGACTGAATAAGGGGTGATAGTAAGGACTGAATAAGGGGTGATAGTAAAGACTGAATAAGGGGTGATAGTAAAGAATGAATGAGGGGTGATAGTAAGGACTGAATAAGGGGTGATAGTGAGGACTGAATGAGCGGTGATAGTAAGGACTGAATAAAGGGTGATAGTAAAGACTGAATAAGGGGTGAGAGTAAGGACTGAATAAGGGGTGATAGTGAGGACTGAATGAGCGGTGATAGTAAGGACTGAATAAGGGGTGATAGTAAAGACTGAATAAGGGGTGAGAGTAAGGACTGAATAAGGGGTGATAGTAAGGAGAGTAAGGACTGAATAAGGGGTGATAGTGAGGACTGAATAAGGGGTGATAGTGAGGACTGAATAAGGGGTGATAGTAAGGGCTGAATAAGGAGTGATAGTAAAGACTGAATAAGGGGTGATAGTAAGGACTGAATAAGGGGTGATAGTGAGGACTGAATAAGGGGTGATAGTAAGGACTGAAAAAGGGTGATAGTAAATACTGAATAAGGGGTGATAGTAAGGACTGAATAAGGGGTGATAGTGAGGACTGAATAAGGGGTGATAGTGAGGACTGAATAAGGGGTGATAGTGAGGACTGAATAAGGGGTGATAGTGAGGACTGAATAAGGGGTGATAGTGAGGACTGAATAAGGGGTGATAGTGAGGACTGAATAAGGGGTGATAGTGAGGACTGAATAAGGGGTGATAGTGAGGACTGAATAAGGGGTGATAGTAAGGAGAGTAAGGACTGAATAAGGGGTGATAGTGAGGACTGAATAAGGGGTGATAGTGAGGACTGAATAAGGGGTGATAGTAAGGGCTGAATAAGGAGTGATAGTAAAGACTGAATAAGGGGTGATAGTAAGGACTGAATAAGGGGTGATAGTGAGGACTGAATAAGGGGTGATAGTAAGGACTGAAAAAGGGTGATAGTAAATACTGAATAAGGGGTGATAGTAAGGACTGAATAAGGGGTGATAGTGAGGACTGAATAAGGGGTGATAGTGAGGACTGAATAAGGGGTGATAGTGAGGACTGAATAAGGGGTGATAGTGAGGACTGAATAAGGGGTGATAGTGAGGACTGAATAAGGGGTGATAGTGAGGACTGAATAAGGGGTGATAGTGAGGACTGAATAAGGGGTGATAGTGAGGACTGAATAAGGGGTGATAGTGAGGACTGAATAAGGGGTGATAGTGAGGACTGAATAAGGGGTGATAGTAAGGACTGAAAAAGGGGTGATAGTAAAGACTGAATAAGGGGTGATAGTAAGGACTGTATAAGGGGTGATAGTGAGGACTGAATAAGGGGTGATAGTAAGGACTGAATAAGGGGTGATAGCGAGGACTGAATAAGGGGTGATAATAAGGACTGAATAAGGGGTGATAATAAGGAGAGTAAGGACTGAATAAGGGGGGATATTAAAGACTAAATAAGGGGTGATAGTAAGGACTGAATAAGGGGTGATAGTGAGGAGAGTAAGGACTGAATAAGGGGTGATAGTAAGGAGAGTAAGGACTGAATAAGGGGTGATAGTAAGGAGATAAGGACTGAATTAGGGGTGATAGTAAGGAGAATAAGGACTGAATAAGGGGTGATAGTAAAGAATAAATGAGGGGTGATAGTAAGGACTGAATAAGGGGTGATAGTAAGGACTGAATAAGGGGTGATAGTAAGGACTGAATAAGGGGTGATAGTAAAGACTGAATAAGGGGTGATAGTAAAGAATGAATGAGGGGTGATAGTAAGGACTGAATAAGGGGTGATAGTGAGGACTGAATGAGCGGTGATAGTAAGGACTGAATAAAGGGTGATAGTAAAGACTGAATAAGGGGTGAGAGTAAGGACTGAATAAGGGGTGATAGTAAGGAGAGTAAGGACTGAATAAGGGGTGATAGTGAGGACTGAATAAGGGGTGATAGTGAGGACTGAATAAGGGGTGATAGTGAGGACTGAATAAGGGGTGATAGTGAGGACTGAATAAGGGGTGATAGTGAGGACTGAATAAGGGGTGATAGTGAGGACTGAATAAGGGGTGATAGTGAGGACTGAATAAGGGGTGATAGTGAGGACTGAATAAGGGGTGATAGTGAGGACTGAATAAGGGGTGATAGTGAGGACTGAATAAGGGGTGATAGTAAGGACTGAAAAAGGGGTGATAGTAAAGACTGAATAAGGGGTGATAGTAAGGACTGAATAAGGGGTGATAGTGAGGACTGAATAAGGGGTGATAGTAAGGACTGAATAAGGGGTGATAGCGAGGACTGAATAAGGGGTGATAATAAGGACTGAATAAGGGGTGATAATAAGGAGAGTAAGGACTGAATAAGGGGGGATATTAAAGACTAAATAAGGGGTGATAGTAAGGACTGAATAAGGGGTGATAGTGAGGAGAGTAAGGACTGAATAAGGGGTGATAGTAAGGAGAGTAAGGACTGAATAAGGGGTGATAGTAAGGAGATAAGGACTGAATTAGGGGTGATAGTAAGGAGAATAAGGACTGAATAAGGGGTGATAGTAAGGAGAGTAAGGACTGAATAAGGGGTGATAGCGAGGAGAGTAAGGACTGAATAAGGGGTGATAGTAAGGAGAGTAAGGACTGAATTAGGGGTGATAGTAAGGAGAATAAGGACTGAATAAGGGGTGATAGTGAGGAGAGTAAGGACTGAATAAGGGGTGATAGTAAGGAGAGTAAGGACTGAATAAGGACTGAATAAAGGGTGATAGTAAGGAGAGTAAGGACTGAATAAGGGGTGATAGCGAGGAGAGTAAGGACTGAATAAGGGGTGATAGTAAGGAGAGTGAGGACTGAATAAGGGGTGATAGTAAGGACTGAATAAGGGGTGATAGTAAGGACTGAATAAGGGGTGATAGTAAGGAGAGTAAGGACTGAATAAGAGGTAAGGAGAGTAAGGACTGAATAAGAGGTAAGGAGAGTAAGGACTGAATAAGGGGTGATAGTAAGGAGAGTGAGGACTGAATAATCCAAAAACACTAAAGTGTATCCTGACTATGATCTTTGACCCCAGGTCTCCTCCACACTGCTAATAAACTTATCCCCGTCTTTCTTTTCAAATATATCCCTCTCAGCCTTCTGTGTGTTTTGATAGTGCCCCCCCCCCCCCCCCCCCACCCCTACCCCACCCCACCCCTACCCCTCTCCCAAAACAGGAAGCCCATGTAGGAAAATGGGGCTTGTGTGTCAGTCCACTTAAAAGTGAGGAAATCAAGAAAGATAATCAAGAAAGTAGCGGTTGGAACAAAGAGTAACAGAATTAGCGGTGGAGGGTACAGAGGCCAGTGGGGTTTCTGGCTGATGTCCATGTTGATAACCATTCACACACACACAGACTTCTGGGATGACTGTGATGTTTCAAAGCAACCTGGACTCAGGGGTAGATGTAACATAGTAAATGTAAAGCCATGACACTCAAATTAGTATATGTTACATTTCGTATGGTATGTATTAATTTGTGGATGTCCATCCTCCATTTCATATGATATGTTACGAATTCCAATATTTTTGTGGCTAGGTGGCTAACGTGAGCTAGATTAGGGGATAGACTTAGGGGTTAAGGTTAGGGTTAAGTTTAGGGTTAAGATTAGGGTTAAGGTTTAGGGTTAGGAGTTAGGTTAAAGGGTTAAAGTTAGGGGAAGGGTTAGCTAACCTGCTAAGTAGTTGCAAACTAGTGAAAAGTAGTACCCCGACCAACCACCCTATTTTCGTTTTTTCCTTAAGTAACCTTCTGTTCTATGTAACTATACCAAATGTAACAATTCATACTATTTTGAGTGTCCCGGTTTACATTTACTATGTTACGTCTAGTCTACAAGACCAGGCTGGTCAAAGCAGCCATCTCTGATGCTATCTACAGGACTTTTTTTTGGTTGGCAGAATTACGATTGTTGTTTTGATTACCCACTGCAGTGTGGCAGGCAGGGTGTCAGGCAGTGTGGCAAGTAGGGTGGCAGGCAGGGTGGCAGGCAGGGTGTCAGGCAGTGTGGCAAGTAGGGTGGCAGGCAGGGTGGCAGGCAGGGTGTCAGGCAGTGTGGCAAGCAGGTTGGCAGGCAGGGCGGCAGGCAGCCACTTACTGTGTGTGTCTGGATAAAGGTGTTGTAACCCCACAGAGATTACTGTGTGTGTCTGGATAAGGGTGTTGTAACCCCACAGAGATTACTGTGTGTGTCTGGATAAAGGTGTTGTAACCCCACAAAGATTACTGTGTGTGTCTGGATAAGGGTGTTGTAACCCCACAGAGATTACTGTGTGTGTCTGGATAAGGGTGTTGTAACCCCACAGAGATTACTGTGTGTGTCTGGATAAGGGTGTTGTAACCCCACAGAAATTACTGTGTGTCTGGATAAGGGTGTTGTTACCCCACAGAGATTACTGTGTGTGTGTGTGTGTGTGTGTGTGTGTGTGTGTGTGTGTGTGTGTGTGTGTGTGTGTGTGTGTGTGTGTGTGTGTGTGTGTGTGTGTGTGTGTGTGTGTGTGTGTGGTGTGTGTGTGTGTGTGTGTGTGTGTGTGTGTGTGTGTGTATTTGTGTGTGTGTAACCATTATCCAGGACACATTCATTAGGTATTTTCCTCCAGTAACTTTGTAACTTAATTTTACCACTTCAGCTTTAAAGGAAGATGCCAAAAGATGATCAAAAAGTGGACTTGGATAATCACAGTGTGTTGTGGTATGATGGTATTATGAACATAGAATGTTGTGATATGATGATCCCTTTAATATGCTAGTGTTGCTGTGTATTGTGGGAGAGTAGGTTCTCAGGTATATGAGAGTTGATTACATAAAGGTTTGAATTGCTTCTTTAATCAAAGAACGCAACAATCATCATCGCCACGGAGACAGACGACTGAGCCACGCAGTCAACCTCACATCAAAGAGAAAGGAAAATGATTCAGAGTGCACACAAGCATACACATACACACACACACACACACACACACACACACACACACACACACACACACACACACACACACACACACACACACACACACACACACACACACACACACACACACACACACACACACACACACACACACACACACACACACACCCACCGCCATGTATCAGCAACTCCAAATATCTTTCGAGGGGGTAAAATGATATCTGACAGCAAGACTTAAAATGCCATCCATAGACGTGTGAGTGCTCAGATGAAAGCAATATTTCCCCCAACAAGTCTTAACGTCTTTGTTTTAGAAAGTGCCTGGGCCGGTGATTTATCTAATGGAATGCTTGTGGAATCACACACTGAATATTAAACAGGACTTGGGGGAGGGAAAAAAACATATAGACAGGTTTTGGTAGGGGGAGGGAAAGAATACATAAAAAGGTTCCGTCAAGTTCCTGTGGGTGCAAAGTGGGTCTGTTTTCCACGGCTTGGTCCACACGCTGACAGCTTTATGCCTGCGGTCCCATGTTTTAACGGCAGCTTTGGACAAACCCTAAACCCTACTCCCAATGCCACCGACTCTCTCCTCCTGACTCTCTATGAACCAATGTACGGGTCTATCTAGAGAGAAAGGAGCAGGGAGGAATAGAAGAAGAAGAAGGAGAAGAAGAAGGAGAAGAAGAAGAAGAAGTACTGTATTGTCTATGGTCACCAGCCCAAACTCCAAATTGATTATATTGTATTGTCACATAGAACCAGAGAGTTATCTTTTTCCTTTATCCCACTGAAAAGCATTGAAGTCCACTATCACATTGAACATTTCAGACGTAGTGCAAACAAAAAAATGGAACTATATGATCAGTGAGATGATTGAGCGTGAAATCTTTCCTCTCAACAGGTGTTAGAGATGTCTTGGGCTAGGCTAAACCCAAACAAAACCTTCACTGAGCTCCCTGAGCCACAGCAAACCGGAGATGGTCACAGTGTTTAAATCCATCCACCCCCAGGACATATTTTGCTCTCTAAACCTCTCCTAACCCCCGTTTAAAATGCTAAAAATCAGTCTTTCTTTTCTCTCCCCTTTCATTTTTCATCACAGAGGAGGGGCCGCCGTGGAGAGGGGTCTGCTGGGACATGTCTAGGGGAAGGAGGGGGTGGGGAGAAAAGTGAAGTAGAGCAGTAGGCGTACGACCTAAACCTGTCCAATATTTTTACAATTCAAAATGCATCAATCTGCTGCCTCCCAGGGGAGAGAGGGCCATAGTGAGAACATCCACCTATAGTGTTGTCCTTGATGACAGTATCAAGTGTTTATAAGAATAGCCTGCCATGTTTGCTCTGGGCCTGGGTTAGGCTGGTTGGAGGAGGCTCAACATAGTACTGACATTCTGCAGCCCACAGGTGTTCATTTTACACCAGTGAAACAGAGCCTCTTTTAAACCCAGAAGTGTGTATCACTGTGTGTATCACTGTGTGTATCACTGTGTGTATCCCTGTGTGTATCACTGTGTGTATCACTGTGTGTATCACTGTGTGTATCCAAAATAAATAAGCATGCACTGCCCAAGTGGCAAACCAAATATGCTTGTGTAAAGTGAAGTGTCGCCATTTTGAAAGACAACTGATGAAATAATATACATACAAGTTGCTTTCCTTGACTAGTTTCACATGGTTTCAAGCAAAACACCCAGTAGGCTACTCTTTTAACTGAATGTCAAAATCTAATTAATTAATATACAACAAATGAGTGGCTTTCCTCAACTAGCTTTGGGATGGTTTAAGAAACACCCATTTACTCTTTTTATGGAATCATTGGGCAGTGACGAAATCGCCCGTTTTTATGTTAGTGCTGCTTGAAGCCTGTTGTTTTGTAAGTTCAGCTTGAAGCCCGTTTTTATGTTAGTGCTCCTCCCCATCATCATCATCCTCCTCCTCTTCCTTCTCTTTCTCCTTCTTCTCCTCCTCCTTCTCTTTCTCTTTCTTCTCCTCCTCCTTCTCCTCCTTCTCATTCTCCTCCTCCTCCTCCTTCTCCTTCTTCTCCTCCTCCTTCTCCTTCTTCTCCTCCTCCTTCTCCTCCTTCTCCTCCTCCTTCTCCTCCTCCTTCTCTTTCTCCTTCTTCTCCTCCTCCTTCTCCTCCTTCTCGTTCTCCTCCTTCTTCTTCTCCTCCTCTTCCTTCTCCTCCTCCTTCTCTTTATCCTTCTTCTCCTCCTCCTTCTTCTCCTCCTCCTCCTCCTTCTCTTTATCCTTCTTCTCCTCTTTCTCCTTCTTCTCCTCCTCTTTCTCCTCCTTCTTGTTCTCCTCCTCCTCCTTCTTCTCCTCCTCCTTCTACTCCTTCTTGTTCTCCTCCTCCTCCTCCTTCTCCTTCTCCTTCTCCTCCTCCTCCTTCTCCTCCTACTCCTTCTCCTCCTTCTCGTTCTCCTCCTTCTCCTCCTTCTCCTCCTCCTCCTCTCTTTTCATTTGGGTTTCTCAAAGGGTGACATATCTACAACGAATGGATTTCTCTTTAGTTGAAACACCACCAGTGTTCTCTGAAGGGACGTTTAATCTTCATTGAGCCCTTTTAGAATGCCCTCCCCCTGACTTTCTTTTGATAATGGTACATTTCATCCGCGTCACCCAGAAGTCATTCAGTCCAAGCTCTTTATGGTGAATATAGAGAAGAGAGATAGCATGGGAAATGTAGCTACTTGAAACTCTTGTGAAGAGTCAAACATTTGTTTTCGGTGCAAATTCACCAATGGAGTAACATCAATTTATGTAGATCAGGGATCATCAGCCACACATTGTCCTCGGGATATGGGAACATTCAGTCTCATAGAAATGAATAAAGACCATTTATCAAAATGCTGACAACACACTATTGTAGAACACACAACATTTACATTTACATTTACGTCATTTAGCAGACGCTCTTATCCAGAGCGACTTACAAATTAGTGCATTCACCTTATGATATCCAGTGGAACAACCACTTTACAATAG
>NC_138296.1:21922500-21950000 GCF_965601325.2 Salmo salar | reverse complement strand
GAAGAGAATGAGAGATAAAGAGAAAGAGAGGGGTGGGGTAATAGAGAGGAGAGTTCCTGAAGTGGCTAATTTGTTGAGGGTAATAATACCCTCGTCCAACCTATCAATGTGCTGTATGGCGCACACACACACACGTGTGCACACACACACACAGACACACACACAGCTACACACTTTCACAAGAGGTCAGCATTGGGGGGAGGCAGGGTGGAGGTAGCAACAGAGTGGGGGGTAGAGCTGGCAATGGCGCTTCAGATTTCACAGTGGCTGAGAATTCTGGGATTCCTACTTGTCACGGCGAGATTTGTTCAAATGGCTTCTCACAAAGGCTAGCGCCGACGCCATGCCGAAGGAACAGAGCCCACAGACCACAACACAGCTAGTTGGGAACCCGACCACTCACACAATGGCACCTCTGTCACACCACTGGGGCCTATTCAGAAGGACTTGTTCATTATCTCCTATATCACACCAATGAAGTCACAAAGTAGAATAGGAACTTTGAAGAACATAGAGTCATGTCAGATCACTCAAGGCTTATCTTCAGTCAGTCTCCTGTGTAGGAGACTGACGGAAGATTGAGGGAGGAGGTTAGAAACAGAGAATATAAAGGGAGGAGATTAGAAACAGAGAATATAGAGGGAGGAGGTTAGAAACAGAGAATATGGAGGGAGGAGGTTAGAAACAGAGAATATAGAGGGAGGAGGTTAGAAACAGAGAATATAGAGGGAAGAGGTTAGAAACAGAGAATATAGAGGGAGGAGGTTAGAAACAGAGAATATAAAGGGAGGAGGTTAGAAACAGAGAATATAGAGGGAGGAGGTTAGAAACAGAGAATATAGAGGGAGGAGGTTAGAAACAGAGAATATAGAGGGAAGAGGTTAGAAACAGAGAATATAGATGGAGGAGGTTAGAAACAGAGAATATAGAGGAAGGAGGTTAGAAACAGAGAATATAGAGGGAGGAGGTTAGAAACAGAGAATATAGAGGGAGGAGGTTAGAAACAGAGAATATAGATGGAGGAGGTTAGAAACAGAGAATATAGAGGGAGGAGATTAGAAACAGAGAATATAGAGGGAGGAGGTTAGAAACAGAGAATATAGATGGAGGAGGTTAGAAACAGAGAATATAGAGGAAGGAGGTTAGAAACAGAGAATATAGAGGGAGGAGGTTAGAAACAGAGAATATAGAGGGAGGAGGTTAGAAACAGAGAATATAGATGGAGGAGGTTAGAAACAGAGAATATAGAGGGAAGAGGTTAGAAACAGAGAATATAGATGGAGGAGGTTAGAAACAGAGAATATGGAGGGAGGAGGTTAGAAACAAAGAATATAGAGGGAGGAGGTTAGAAACAGAGAATATAGAGGGAGGAGGTTAGGAACAGAGAATATGGAGGGAGGAGGTTAGAAACAGAGAATATAGAGGGAGGTTAGAAACAGAGAATATAGAGGGAGGAGGTTAGAAACAGAGAATATAGAGGGAGGAGGTTAGAAACAGAGAATATAGAGGGAAGAGGTTAGAAACAGAGAATATAGAGGGAGGAGGTTAGAAACAGAGAATATAGAGGGAAGAGGTTAGAAACAGAGAATATAGAGGGATAAGGTTAGAAACAGAGAATATAGAGGGAAGAGGTTAGAAACAGAGAATATAGAGGGAGGAGGTTAGAAGCAGAGAATATAGATGGAGGAGGTTAGAAACAGAGAATATAGAGGGAAGAGGTTAGAAACAGAGAATATAGATGGAGGAGGTTAGAAACAGAGAATATGGAGGGAGGAGGTTAGAAACAAAGAATATAGAGGGAGGAGGTTAGAAACAGAGAATATAGAGGGAGGAGGTTAGGAACAGAGAATATGGAGGGAGGAGGTTAGAAACAGAGAATATAGAGGGAGGTTAGAAACAGAGAATATGGAGGGAGGAGGTTAGAAACAGAGAATATAGAGGGAGGAGGTTAGAAACAGAGAATATAGAGGAAGGAGGTTAGAAACAAGAATATAGAGGGAGGAGGTTAGAAACAGAGAATATAGAGGAAGGAGGTTAGAAACAGAGAATATGGAGGGAGGAGGTTAGAAACAGAGAAGAGGAGGGTAGCGGTAGAGGGAGGAGGTTAGAAACAGAGAATATAGATGGAGGAGGTTAGAAACAGAGAATATAGCGGGAGATTAGAAACAGAGAATATGGAGGGAGGAGGTTAGAAACAGAGAATATAGAGGGAGGAGGTTAGAAACAGAGAATATAGAGGGAAGAGGTTAGAAACAGAGAATATGGAGGGAGGAGGTTAGAAACAAAGAATATAGAGGGAGGAGGTTAGAAACAGAGAATATAGATGGAGGAGGTTAGAAACAGAGAATATGAAAGGAGGAGGTTAGAAACAGAGAATATGGAGGGAGGAGGTTAGAAACAGAATATAGAAGGAGGGAGGGAGGTGGAGAAGGGCTGCAATTCGTCATGCATAATGGTGACAGGTAGACACTCTTCTCTGGGAGACAGCAGCAGCAGCAGCACCTGCTACTATAGCAGGTCATGGCACTGTTGAGTGGTCATAAAATACAGCCTTTCTGACCTGCTCTCTCTCTCACTGACGGGCAGGGGAGGGACGTCTGTCTCTGTCTATCTGTGTCTGTTTCTCTCCCTCTATCTTTTTCTGTCTCTCTTTATCCATCTTTATTCTCTCAGTGAGCAGACAGAACACTCAGAGTGCAGACAGAACACTCAGAGAGCAGGCAGAACACTCAGAGAGCAGACAGAACACTCAGAGAGCAGACAGAACACTCAGAGAGCAGACAGAACACTCAGAGAGCAGACAGAACATTACATTTTCAGAATGTGGCCCAAACCCCTGCAGCTGCTGCAGCTGGAGCATACAGAATGGACACACAAATCATCTGTCTATGGCCCTGTCCTATGTTATCCAACCACCCATCGGTGTAGCTATCCAGGAATATCCATCCATTTCTACTATTGTAACGACTCATGAGGAACCTGGTATACCACAGTGGAAGTAGCCAGAGGTGCAGCCCATTGTTTGGAAACTTTTGTGACTCTCTCAGTGTATCGGGCCACGCTATGCCACCCTGTAACGGCCATCGCAGTACGGCACACACACACACACACACACACACACACTAATGCGCGCACACAAACAAACAGACAAACACAACTCCCTGACTCAAACTTGTTAACTCACGCACACACACAGACAGACACACACAGACAGACACACACACACAGCTTCTGACTCAACTCACACACATCCAGAACAAGAAGCCCCTCTGCCTCACCAGAAGCCACCAGCAGACTCACTGATGAAGCCCCTTGTCCTGACTGAGCCAGAGATTAGGGGAGGAAGAAGAAAGGACTAGAAAGAAAGTAAAAAAGAGAGAGAATAAAAAAGAATGTTGCTTTCTCGTCAGTCGTAAGGGTATTTGTGTTCACATCTTTTTGTACTCTTATCATTGGTGCTAGAGACAGAGAGAGAGACAGGGGGGATAGGCAGAGAGCAAAAGAGAGAGAGAGAGAGAGAGAGAGAGAGAGAGAGAGAGACAGGGGGGATAGGCAGAGAGCAAAAGAGAGAGAGAGAGAGAGAGAGAGAGAGAGAGAGGAGAGAGAGAGAGAGAGAGAGAGAGAGAGACAGGGGGGATAGGCAGAGAGCAAAAGAGAGAGAGAGAGAGAGAGAGAGAGAGAGAGAGAGAGAGAGAGACAGGGGGATAGGCAGAGAGCAAAAGAGAGAGAGAGAGAGAGAGAGAGAGAGAGAGAGAGAGAGAGAGAGAGAGAGAGAGACAAAAAGAAAGAAAGACAGAAAGAAAGAAAGAAAGACAGGAAAAAAGAAAGAACGAAAGAAAGAAAGGGAGAGAGAGAGCGAGTGTTAGCGCGAGAGTGAGAAAGAGAGAGAGAGAGAGAGATAGGGAGAGAGAGAGAGAGAAGTATAGGCATGCCTGCTCCCGTCTATATCTCTCTCCCTCATCAGCCCTCTCAGTCATCCAGCCAGGAGAAGACAGGATGCCAGTGAACCGGGACAGCAGCTGCCTCTTCAAACAGACGTACCCACCCCATGCTGTTCCTCGATCCCACACGCCACCCGCTACCCACCTACCCACCTACCTACCCACCTACCAACCTACCTGTGCACCCACCTACCTACCCACATACCCACCTACCTACCCACATACCCACCTACTCACCTATCTACCCGTGGAGCCTCCTCAGAGGAGGAAAGGGAGGACCATCCTACTCAGTGAATTTCAGAAAAATGTAAAATAGTGAAACATTGAAAAAATATTTTTGGGATAAAACTATACAAAATATATTCACATCACCAAATACCTGATTAAAACACACTATTTTGCAATGAAGATCTACAGTACTCTCAACAACACACTCACCATGGTGTAGCCGGAGGACAGCTATTTCCCGTCCTCCTCTGGCTACAATGACTTCAATACAAAACCTAGGAGGCACATAGGCCTTACATGGTGATTAGGACCACTTCCGGAGGACGTCTTCCAACCAATCAAAGCTTTTGCAATATAAACTGACATGTTGTCCATCCAATCATAGGATTAGGATGTATTGGGGTTGTGCCACAGAGCACTATTGGGGTTCTATATGTAGAGCAGCTTGGTGAGTTGGTGACATATTGGATAGAGATTGAGAGTGATAGTTGAGCATTTTTAGGATATTATTCTATTCAAATGTGTTTATTCAAACTACAGGAAACGGAGGAGGTTTCTTGGTTTTAGAACTTTATTTTTGTGCCGAGTTACTGCAATTGATTTCAATTTGCCTTGTTAACTTTAGTGGCAAGTAAACTCAGCAAAAAAAGAAACGTCCTCTCACTGTCAACTGCGTTTATTTTCAGAAAACTTAACATGTGTAAATATTTGTATGAACATAACAAGATTCAACAACTGAGACAAACTGAACAAGTTCCACAGACATGTGACTAGCAGAAACGGAATAATGTGTCCCTGAACAAAGGGGGGGGGGTCAAAATCAAAAGTAACAGTCAGTATCTGGTGTGGCCACCAGCTGCATTAAGTACTGCAGTGCATCTCCTCATGGACTGCACCAGATTTGCCTGTTCTTGGTGTGAGATGTTACCCCACTCTTCCACCAAGGCACCTGCAAGTTCCCGGACATTTGTGGGGGGAATGGCCCTAGCCCTCACCCTCCAATCCAACAGATTCCAGACGTGCTGAATTGGATTGAGATCCGGGCTCTTCGCTGGCCATGGAAGAACACTGACATTCCTGTCTTGCAGGAAATCACGCACAGAACGAGCAGTATGGCTGGTGGCATTGTCATGCTGGAGGGTCATGTCAGGATGAGCCTGCAGGAAGGGTACCACATAAGGGAGGAGGATGTCTTCCCTGTAACGCACAGCATTGAGATTGCCTGCAATGACAACTAGCTCAGTCCGATGATGCTGTGACACACCACCCCGGACCATGACGGACCCTCCACCTCCAAATTGATCACGTTCCAGAGTACAGGCCTCGGTGTAATGCTCATTCCTTCGACGAAAAACGTGAATCCGACCATCACCCCTGGTGAGACAAAACCGCTACTCGTCAGAGTAGAGCAATTTTTGCCAGTCCAGTCTGGTCCGGCGATGGTGGGTTTGTGCCCATAGGCGACGTTGTTGCCGGTGATGTCTGGTGAGGACCTGCCTTACAGCAGGCCTACAAGCCCTCAGTCCAGCCTCTCTCAGCCTATTGCGGACAATCTGAGCACTGATGGAGGAATTGTGCGTTCCTGGTGTAACTCGGGCAGATGTTGTTGCCATCCTGTACCTGTCCCGCAGGTGTGATGTTCAGATGTACCAATCCTGTGCAGGTGTTGTTACACGTGGTCTGCTACTGTGAGGACGAGCCGTCCTGTCTCCCTGTAGCGCTGTCTTAGGTTTCTCACAGTACAGTCATTGCAATTTATTGCCCTGGCCACATCTGCATTCCTCATGCCTCCTTGCAGCATGCCTAAGGCACGTTCACACAGATGAGCAGGGACCCTGGGCATCTTTCTTTTGGTGTTTTTCAGAGTCAGTAGAAAGGCCTCTTTAGTGTCCTAAGTTTTCATAATTGTGACCTTAATTGCCTACCGTCTGTTAGCTGTTAGTGTCTTAATGACCGTTCCACAGGTGCATGTTCATTCATTGTTTATGGTTTATTGAACAAATTATCTTTGAAAACAAAGGTTCTGAAAAAGGGACATATCTTTTTTAATGAGTTTAGATAGCTAGCTACCAGAGTGCAGTTTTCTCCGCCAGAACGGCTAGCTGATGCTAAGAACAATGTAGTGGATTTTTTGTTGAAGAACCCCTTTCATTGCCCATATCAGATTCAAGGTTCTAGGAAAAAGCTGCATTGATCATGCAATGGACGAAGGACTGCATATTCAAACAGAAAGTAAGAAGAAACAGCCATACTGCATTTTTTGACATGTAAGAGTTGGCTTTTAGGGGGCACATTGTAAATAATGTCTCGTTGCGGAATGAAGCAGGGGGGCACGATGAGAGGGAAAGATCCGCTAACAATGGCAACTACAAGGAGCTTGCAGGGGTAAGAGCACTTTACGATGCATTCCTTGCTGAGCATATGGAAGATTCTACTGTCTTCTCTGAGATGTCAAAATCAATTCAGAATAATTTGAGTGTTTCCATCAAATCATCCGTTAAAAGTGAGATTAAAAAAATGTTTCGCCCACGCTCAAGTAGGCTTTCCACTTTCCTCAAGTATTTATTCATCACTCCAGACAGACACAGGCAAAAACTCTTTATATACACTACCATTCAAAAGTTTGGGGTCACTTAGAAATGTTCTTGTTTCTGAAAGAAAAGCACATTTTTTGTTCATTAAAATAACATCAAACTGATCAGTCTAGAAATTATTAATGTTGTAAATGACTATTGTAGCTGGAAACGGCAGATTTTTTATGGAATATCTACATAGGCGTATGGAGGCCCATTAACCTTTTGGGGCTAGGGGGCAGTATTTGCACGGCCGGATAAAAAACGTACCCAATTTAAACTGGTTACTACTCTTGCCCAGAAACGAGAATATGCATATAATTAGTAGATTTGGATAGAAAACACTCTAAAGTTTCTAAAACTGTTTGAATGGTGTCTGTGAGTATAACAGAACTCATATGGCAGGCCAAAACCTGAGAAGATTCCATACAGGAAGTGCACTGTCTGACAATTTGTTGTCCTTCTAGGGCATCTCTATCAAAAATACAGCATCTCTGCTATAACGTGACATTTTCTAAGGCTTCCATTGACTCTCAAAAGGCGCCAGAAAGTGGAATGACGTCTCTCCAGTCTCTGGGCGAAAAACAGCAGGAGATTTTGTGAGTGGTCAGGCTGAGAACAGTGAGACTGGAGATGCGCGTTCATGTGAATTCTCCATGTTTTTCTTTCTCTCTTTGAACGAATACAATGTCGCCCGGTTGGAATATTATCGCTATTTTACGAGAAAAATCGCATAAAAATTGATTTTAAACAGCGTTTGACATGCTTCGAAGTACAGTAATGGAATATTTTGATTTTTTTTTGTCACGAAATGTGCTCGCGCGTCACCCTTCGGATAGATACCTGAATGCACGAACAAAACGGAGCTATTTCAATATAAATATGGATTATTTCGAACCAAAACAACATTTGTTGTTGAAGTAGAAGTCCTGGGAGTGCATTCTGACGAAGAACAGCAAAGGTAATCCAATTTTTCTTATAGTAAATCTGAGTTTGGTGAGGGTGTCAAATTAGCTAGCCGTGATGGCCGGGCTATCTACTCAGAATATTGCAAAATGTGCTTTCGCCGAAAAGCTATTTTAATATCTGACACCGCGATTGCATAAAGGAGTTCTGTATCTATAATTCTCAAAATAATTGTTATGTATTTTGTGAACATTAATCGTGAGTAATTAAGTAAATTAACCGGAAGTTTGCGGTGGGTATGCTAGTTCTGAACATCACATGCTAATGTAAAAAGCTGGTTTTTGATATAAATATGAACTTGATTGAACAAAACATGCATGTATTGTATAACATAATGTCCTCGGAGTGTCATCTGATGAAGATCATCAAAGGTTAGTGCTGCATTTAGCTGTGGTTTTGGTTTTTGGGACATATAGCCTTGCTTTGAAAATGGCTGTGTGATTATTTTTGGCAGGGTACTCTCCTGACATAATCTAATGTTTTGCTTTCGCTGTAAAGCCTTTTTGAAATCGGACAGTGTGGTTAGATTAACCTCTATGGGCTAGGTGGGACGCTTGCGTCCCACCTACTCAACAGCCAGTGTAATCCCGTGGCGCGATATTCAAATACCTTAGAAATGCTATTACTTCAATTTCTCAAACATATGACTATTTTACACCATTTTAAAGACAAGACTCTCGTTAAATCGGGTACGTTTTTTATCCGGCCGTGCAAATACTGCCCCCTATCCCCAACAGGTTAACGAGAGTCTTGTCTTTAAAATGGTGTAAAATAGTCATATGTTTGAGAAATTGAAGTTATAGCATTTATGAGGTATTTGTATTTCGCGCCACGGGATTACACTGGCTGTTGACTAGGTGGGACGCAACCCACCGCCCGCTGATCCCCCCCGCTTCTATATGTCCGGAGGAACCAGACCATGGATCATCGCCAGAGGCTTTGGACCCCCAACCACCGCTGAAGACTCTGGGCTAAAGGCCGCCGCTGAAGACTCCGGGTTGCAGACCGCCGTTGAAGACTCCGGGCTGCGGACCGCCGCTGAAGGCTCCGGGCTGCGGACCACCGCTGAAGGCTCCGGACTGGGGAGCGTCGCTGGAGGCTCCGGGCTGGGGAGCGTCGCTGGAGGCTCCGGGCTGGGGAGCGTCGCTGGAGGCTCCGGGCTGGGGAGCGTCGCTGGAGGCTCCGGGCTGGGGAGCGTCGCTGGAGGCTCCGGGCTGGCGAGCGTCGCTGGAGGCTCCGGGCTGGCGAGCATCGCTGGAGGCTCCGGGCTGGCGAGCGTCGCTGGAGGCTCCGGACTGGGGAACGTCACTGGAGGCCTGATGCGTGGGACTGGCATAGGAGGCGCCAGACTAGGAACACGCACCTCAGGGCGAGTGCGGGGAACAGGACACCCCGGACTGGGCAGGCGCACTGGAGGCCTGATGCGTGGAGCTGGCATAGGAGGTGCCAGACTAGTAACACGCACCTCAGGGCGAGTGCGAGGAGGAGGCACAGGATGTACTGGGCTCCGGAGGCGCACCGGAGGTCTGGAGCTTAGAGCTGGCACACCCCGTTCTGGCTGGATGGTTATTTGAGCCAAGCAAGGGCGGAGCGCCGGCACAGGACGAACTGGGCTGTGCTGGTGAATGGGGGGTACCGTTCGTCGAGGAGGCGCCGGATAACCTGGACCGAAGAGACGCACTGGAGACCAGATACGCTGAGCCGGCGCACTTCTTCCTGGCTGACGGCCAACTCTAGCACGGCAACGGTGAGGAGCTTGCACCGAGCGCATCGGGCTGTGAGTGCGCACTGGCGACACAGTGCGCATCACCGCATAACACTGTGCTTGCTCGGTCACTCGCTCCCCACGGTAAGCACGGGGAGTTTGCTCAGGTCTTAAAACCACCTTAGCCAATCTGCCTGTGTGCCCCCCCCCAAAAAACGTTTTGGTGCTGCCTCTCGTCCTTGCCTCTTGCCTCATAGTATCGCCGCTCCGCTCTTGCTGCCTCGATCTCCTCCTTCGGACGGCGATACTCCCCAGCCTGCCTCCAGGGTCCTTTCCCGTCCAATATCTCCTCCCAAGTCCATTTGTCCCGCTGCTCCATTCCACGCTGCTTGGTACTTTGGCGGTGGGTGATTCTGTCACGGCTGTTTAAATGATCAGACCAAAATGCAGCGTCTGTTTCATTCGACATATTTATTAGACTGTGAAACTTAATGCAATACCAAAATAAACTGAAGGACAAAACAACAAACCGTGACGCAGGAGGAACAAACACTACTCACAAAATATAATCACCCCCAAAAACAGGTGGGACAAACATCAACTTAAATATGACCTCCAATTAGAGACAATGACAACCGCTGCCTCTAATTGGAGGTCATGCCAAACAAAAACCAACATAGCAATACAAATCTAGAAACTGAACATAGAAATACAAAAACAGACAAACACCCCCTGTCACGCCCTGACCTACTCTACCATAGAAAATAACAACTTACTATGGTCAGGACGTGACACTGAGTCCATTTTTTATTATGAGTCCTGCAGTTGTATTGGCCTGCATGATGTAAACATGCATAAAGCAAGCTCATCCCTTAGTTCTATTGTCTATCAGTTGTTGTCTCTGTGTCTGGGTAGAGGAAATCCCCCCCTAATCTAATCTAAATATAATTTATACCAACAAGTATAAGGTTGCTGCAGTTTGACAGTTTTCATCCTCCCCAGGGCCAGGAGTTTTTTCTAGGAATTCTTAAAAACCATGTGACCGGATTAGAAAAACTGGTCCCATCATAGCCAGTATAAAACCTTTTTACAACTGATTAATCACGGTCATATACTATTGGCTCCGGAGTTTTCCTGGTTAGGTTACCAGATAAGGAAAAACTCCGGGCCACATTGGGAAACAATTTTCCCACCGCTCTGGGACCTATGGTGCCACAAGTCTGCTTGCAGTTGTTAGTTATCATCAGGCATGTGGATGATCAAGGTTTTATTCAGAAACGTTTGTTGGGCTATTTTGATGTGTCAAGAGGGCGAAATGTGCAGTCTGTGTTTGACTTTGTGAATTCTGAGTTTAACTTAACGGAGAAACTTGTTGCCCAAATGATTGAGGCGCTCCTGTAATGGAATGTACTGTATCTTCTATTTGTATTTACAGCTAAGTCCCTCCTGTTCCCTGATTAAGAGGTGGTGACCACTCCACTCCACTTCCGCTCCAAGCATTGTCAGTAGACCTGTACATTTTCTCTCATTACTATATGTAGATTTAATCACATGCAAACACAATCACATTATTACACATCAATGATTTCACTCCTTGATTGGACTAACTCATTCTTCTTTTGTCTAACTGTGTAGTGTGTTGTGTTATTGTTTTTTGTCTCTTCCCAGTCAAACCCAGTCCTGCCCTCAGTGGAAGCTTTGCGTGATGTATTGTTGTCTCTACTTTCTTGCCCTTTGTGCTGTTGTCTGTGCCCAATAATGTTTGTACCCAGTTTTGTGCTGCTACCATGTTGTGCTGCTACCATGTTGTGTTGCTACCATGTTGTCATGTTGTGTTTCTACCGTGCGGTGTTGTCATGTGTTGCTGCCATGCTATATTGTTGTCTTAGGTCTCTCTTTATGTAGTGTTGTGCTGTCTCTCATGTCGTGATGTGTGTTGTGTGTTTTGTCCTATCTTTTTATTTAATACATTTGTTTTTAAACCCCAGCCCCCGTCCCCGCAGGAGGCCTTTTGCCTTTTGTTAGGCCGTCATTGTAAATAATAATTTGTTCTTAACTGACTTGCCTAGTTAAATAAAGGTTAAATAAAATGTAAATAAAAGAGCTCTTCTCCAACACTATCCATCCATGATGAGCCTGTCCTGCACTGAAGCCTCAACCCATGCCTCATACCCTCATTCAATAACTGCAGTGATCCCTTCTCAACACTGTAAGTAGCCCTCTCATTCCAATTCTCCATAGTACTGTCATTATAAAATGCTTTAGGGTAAAATAATTAGTCTTTGATGATTTTTTAAACAAGCTTTGAAGTCTCCGTGCGGTCCGCATCTACAGTTGAAGTCAGAAGTTTACAAATACATTTAAACTCAGTTTTTCACAATTCCTGACATTTAATCCTAGTAAAGATTCCCTGTCTTAGGTCAGTTAGGATCACCACTTTATTTTAAGAATGTGATATGTCAGAATAATAGTAGAGAGAATGATTTATTTCAGCTTTTATTTCTTTCATCACAGGGTCAAAAGTTTACATACACTCAATTAGTATTTGGTAGCAATGCCTTTAAATTGTTTAACTTGGGTCAAACGTTTCGGGTAGTCTTCCACAAGCTTCCCACAATAAGTTGGGTGAATTTTGGCCCATTCCTCCTGACAGAGCTGTTGTAACTGAGTCAGGTGGGTAGGCCTCCTTGCTCGCACAACATTTTTCAGTTCTGCCCACAAATGTTCTATAGGATTGAGGTCAGGGATTTGTGATGGCCACTCCAATACCTTGACTTTGTTGTCCTTAAGCCATTTTGCCACAATTTTGGAAGTATGCTTGGGGTCATTGTCCATTTGGAAGACCCATTTGCGACCAAGCTTTAACTTCCTGACTGATGTCTTGAGATGTTGCTTCAATATATCCACATAATATTCCTCCACCGTGATGTCATCTATTCGGTGAAGTGCACCAGTCCCTCCTGCAGCAAAGCACCCCCACAACATGATGCTGCCACCCCCATGCTTCACGGTTGGGATGGTGATCTTCGGCTTGCAAGCCTCCCCCTTTTTCCTCCAAACATAACGACGGTCATTATGGCCAAACAGTTCTATTTTTGTTTCATGAGACCAGAGGACAAAAAGTACGATCTTTGTCCCCATGTGCAGTTGCAAACCATAGTCTGGCTTTTTTATGGCAGTTTTGGAGCAGTGGCTTCTACCTTGCTGAGCAGCCTTTCAGGTTATGTCAATATAGGACTCATTTTACTGTGGATATAGATACTTTTGTACCTGTTTCCTCCAGCATCTTCACAAGGTCCTTTGCTGTTGTTCTGGGATTGATTTGCACTTTTCGCACCGAAGTACATTTATCTCTAGGAGACAGAACGCGTGGTATCATGGTGTTTATACTGTTTATACTAATTATTGTTTGTACAGATGAATGTGGTACCTTCAGGCGTTTGGAAATTGCTCCGAAGGATGAACCAGACTTGTGGAGGTCTACAATTATTTTCTGAGGTCTTGGCTGATTTCTTTCGATTTTCCCATGATGTCAAGCAAAGAGGAACTGAGTTTGAAGGTAGGCCTTGAAATACATCCACAGGTACACCTCCAATTGACTCAAATTATGTCAATTAGCCTATCAGAAGCTTCTAAAGCCATGACATCATTTTCTGGAATTGTCCAAGATGTTTAAAGGCACAGTTGACTTAGTGTATGTAAACTTCTGACCCACTGGAATTGTGATACAGTGAATTATAAGTGAAATAATCTGTCTGTAAACCATTGTTGGAAAAATTGTGTCATGCACAAAGTTGATGTCCTAACTGACTTGCCAAAACTATAGTTTGTTAACAAGAAATTTGTGGAGTGGTTGAAAAGCAAATTTTAATACATTTACATTTTAGCAGATGCTCTTATCCAGAGCGACTTACAGTAATGAATGCATACATTTCATGATTTTTTTTTTTGTACTGGCCTCCCGTGGGAATCAAACCCACAACCCTGGCGTTGCACACACCATGCTGGCGTTGCAAACACCATGCTCTACCAACTGAGCCACAGATGACTCCAACCTAAGTGTATGTAAACTTCCTGCATAAGGTACCACCCTCACACCCTCACACACCCTCACACACACCCCTCCAGCCCAACCAAAAATCCTCTACCTCCCTTCACCTGTAGCTGTGTCACAAGCACCATTCTATTGCCCCACACACACACAGCCTTAAAGGGAAAGTCCACCCAATGTTCATTATTTTACATCAGTTCATTACATTTCATTTTACATTTCACTGTATCACATACCTTAGGGATGTTGTCTGCAGACCAGAAGTGACATAATCTGCAAAGAGCCTTTTATTCCATTGCTAACATCTTTCTTGCCACGGCAGCCATGAGGTTTAGCATTAGCATTAGCTAGCAGTTTTCCAATGATTCTCAATCTTCCCTGTTAGCATTGTCTGCATTACCAAAGGCTACACTCAAAACGATCCTAAAATAAAGTAATACTGTATATAGTAGTCAATTTCTATTCTCTGAGGAAATAACATTTTTCTGGAATTCGCTTGTTTCATAATTTGTAGAATTGTTTGTAGTAAAATGGCAATGAAGGTGCTCAGTTGTGTAATGCTGAATTGGGAACAAGGACTGTTTCTCCTAACAGTGAGTATTTAAAAGTTACAAGATTTTAGCGAAAAACAATGTAATCAAGCTTCCAATCATTATAAGCATGGCTTCCTTGCAGACGTCGCTGCAATAGGCTACTTTGTTTCCAGATAGTTTGTTCCAGACGACTGTGTGATCACGCTCTCCGCAGCTGATGTGAGTAAGACCTTTAAACAGGTCAACAATCACAAGGCCGCAGGGCCAGACGGATTACCAGGACGTGTACTCCCAACATGCGCTGACCAACTGGCAAGTGTCTTCACGAACATTACAAACCTCTCCCTGTCTGAGTCTGTAATACCAACATGTTTCAAGCAGACCACCATAGTCCCTGTGCCAAAGAACACTAATGCAACCTGCCTAAATGACTATCGACCTGTAGCACTCACGTCTGTAGCCATGAAGTGCTTTGAAAGGCTGGTCATGGCTCACATCAACACCATTATCTCAGAAACCCTAAACCCACTCCAATTTGCATACCGGCCAAACAGATCCACAGATGATGCAATCTCTATTGCACTCCACACTGCCCTTTCCCACCTGGACAAAAGGAACACCTATGTGAGAATGCTATTCATTGACTACAGCTCAGCGTTCAACACCATAGTGCCCTCAAAGCTCATCACTAAGCTCAGGACCCTGGGACTAAACACCTCCCTCTGCAACTGGATACTGTACTTCCTGACGGACCGCCCCCATGTGGTAAGGGTAGGTAACAACACATCCGCCACGCTGATTCTCAACACAGGGGCCCATCAGGGGTGCGTGCTCAGTCCCTTCCTGTACTCCCTGTTCACTCATGACTGCACGACTCCAACACCATCATTAAGTTTGCCGATGACACAACAGTGGTAGTAGGCCTGATCACGACAACGACGAGACAGCCTACAGGGAGGAGGTCAGAGACCTGACCATGTGGTACAACGGCACCAACCTCTCCCTCAACGTGATCAAGACAAAGGAGATGATTGTGGACTACAGGAAAAGAAGGACCGAGCACGCCCCCATTCTCATCGACAAGGCTGTAGTGGAGCAGGTTGAGAGCTTCAAGTTCCTTGGCATCCACATCACCAACAAACTAACATGGTCCAAGCCCACCAAGACAGTCGTGAAGAGGGCATGACAAAATCTATTCCCCTCAGGAGATTGAAAAGATTTGGCATTGGTCCTCAGATCCTCAAAAGGTTCTACAGCTGCTCCATCGAGACCATCCTGACTGGTTGCATCACTGCCTGGTATGGCAACTGCTCAGCCTCTGACTGCAAGGAACCACAGAGGGTAGTGCTTATGGCCCAGTACATCACCGAGGCCAAGCTTCCTGCCACCCAGGACCTCTATACCAGGCGGTGTCAGAGGAAGGCCCTAAAAACTGTCAAAGACTCCAGCCACCCCCAGTCATAGACTGTTCCCTATGCTACCGAACGGCAAGTGATACCGGAGTGCCAAGCCTAGGTCCAAGAGGTTTCTAAACAGCTTCTTCCCCCAAGCCATAAGACTCCTGAACATCTAATCAAATGGCTACCCAGACTACTTGCATTGCCACCCCCCCAACACACACTTTTACGCTGCTATTACTCTCTGTTATTATCTTTGCATAGTCACTTTAATAACTCTACCAACATGTACATATTACCTCAATTACCTTGACTAACCGGTGCCCCCACACATTGACTCTCTACCGGTACCCCCTGTATATAGTCTCGCTATTGTTATTTTACTTATGCTCTTTAATTATTTCTTACTTTTATTTCTTACTTTTTTTGTTATTTTTCTTAAAACTGCATTGTTGGTTAAGGGTTTGTAAGTAAGCATTTCACTGTAAGGTCTACACCTGTTGTATTTGGCGCATGTGACAAATAACATTTGATTTGATTTGATTTTGAGTAGATTTAACCAGTGGTAAGTGTACCTTCTAGCTTCATCCTTATCACCCCTTGACACCGTACCTTCTCCTCTGCTCTTCTCTCTATCGGGCACTTTCTTCATTGACATTAATCTATAATAATAATAATAATAATAATACATGGGATTTAAAGTGCCTTTCAAGAAACCCAAGGACACTGTACAGCAAGAGAGTAAAAAACAAAACAAGGATAAAACAATACAGTACAAAGAAATCAACGCTACTTAACATAGTTAAGCTAGAGCTGAGTAAGAGCTGAGCTAAGCCAGACTGAACAGGTGGGTTTTTAATCTGTTTTCAAGGTGGTGATAGAGTCAGAGTTGCGGGTGGCTGGGGGAGAGAGTTCCAGAGTTTGGGGGCAGCGACAGTGAATGCACTCTCAGTATGTAAAGTAGACAACGGACAATACAGTACATCTTATCTACTCTCTTACCTAACACATATCGGATAAATATCTGTTCTACACCTGACACCTAGTTTACTTACTGTAAACAATAGATAGCTGGGTACAATGGTTATGTGGTGAAAACATGTTTGTCCTTATTTTCCCTGAGAAAGACAGTCTTTTTCTCTCTTTTTCTCTCTCTCTCTTGCTCTCTCTCATAAACACCCATCGCCATTTCGTTCTGAGGTCTCCAGTGAAGGCAAAGCTGAAATGAACACTTAGCCCATTGGCACAAAAACAACAAAAGGCTAACCCAGCTAACACTGCCTCTGTTGTTTCAGGACAGTAAGGTAGTTATATTTGCTACACTGGGAACAGAACAGCCATGAATAGATGAATAGTATCTTTATATCGGCACCAGAGGTGATTTGAAAGACTACCACTGGATGTCATGGCGGCTCACTCTGAAGGGTCGTCTTTGAACCTGACAGCGCAGACAGAACTAGGCCAAAGGATTGAATCGACTGAGGGGAAAATAAAAACGTAGAAATTAAAAGGCAGCATTATTTTGTTATGGGCACCATTAAAAGTTGTTAACTTAGTGTGAAATGATAGGGGAATAAAACAAGAATGATAGAGCCAGGGAATTGGATTTTCTGGTTTTCACTTCTTAAGAAGAGGTTTTTCTGGTGGGCCTGAAAACCATTGGGTAATCTAAGACAATCACAGACACAATAAATCGGCTCAAGGGCCACATCTGGCACGTAGGCCAGCAGTTTAAGACTGACCTAAGCAGTTTCTCAAAATAATTTTAAGGGATGTAAAATACAGATGTGTGCTGTTTTACAGTGTACTAGTGTACAGTGTTGTACAGTAGGTGTGCTATTTTACAGTGTACTCATGTACAGTGTTGTAGAGTAGGTGTACTATTTTCTGAATTTAGATTTTTCTCCCCTTATCTTACATTACAGTGGGTTACTTGCCTTACCCAAACACAATTACCTCATGAAAGTCATGTAATCTCTAAAGTAATCCATTAATTCACCAACATGTTGTGTTATTCTTTGTTTAATCAAAACACAACTTTAATGAAGTCCCCTGGTCATTACCGCACGGTGTTTGGGGAGTTTTGTTGGTCCAAATTCTGTTTATTTTACTCTTACTCATGACTGCTTCCTGTTTTCAAATCACACTTCATTTAATTTGTTGGAACCACTTCCTGCTTCCTTCCAGCAGGTAAACCAAAACATTACGTCACCATCATCTCAGCGACCACACCGGGACCCCCGGGGCCTTCTGAGGGAAGGAGGGCAGGGCAAACATTACAATGGCTGGCAATGGGAACCCAATTAAACCCAGTTAATTACTAAAAGCCTCTGTTGCCTGTTTAATGAGCTACAGCGGCTGAGCTGCATGAGGAGTAGCAACAATCTGTTTTTAATGGCAGTTAATGAATACAGTGAATGCCTGTTGACTCAGTTTCAGACACAAACCCACCTCTTTAGTTTCTCACAACATGTGTATTCATCAGTGGCTGGGGTGCTAGGCTAAAAGCAGGACAAAATCAAATCAAATCAAATTGTATTTGTCAGATTTAGACCTTACCGTGAAATGCTTACTTACAAGCCCTTAACCAACGATGCTGTTCAATAAATAGAGTTAAGAAAATATTTACTAAATAAACTAAAGTGAAAAAATATATATAATAACAAATAAATACAAAAAATACATAACATAAGAAAATGACATAACAATAACGAGGCTATATACAATGGGACATAAGTGAGGTTACAGAAGACAGAGAGGGACCAATAAAGAGGAGATGAAGAAGACAGGAATCACCTGGAATGAAGATGAAGAAAACTGCCCCAGAACAGAGTTAGCTGGAAATGCACTGTTGAAGCCCTTTGCTCCACTAGGAGCTAAAAAGGATAGTCAAGTAAATCAAAGAGGCTACAGAAAGAGAGAGAGTGATTGGCACAGTTCCCTACGGGGGAAGAGGGTAGTAGCTACGATTCCATTTAGGACGCGTACTGGCCTGGGGGCTTCTTTAGGAGGGGGCACATTTGGAGGTCGTGGGGGTGAAGGTACAGGGAAGGGTAACAATAGAGGGGTATGCCAGTGCATTGTGTCAGATACTGAGACCCCCTGTGTGAGAGAGTCCAGTCAGACAACGGGATAGCAGCAGGAGCAGGCCTAGGACCAGGGGGCTGGAGTCAGAGGGCTCTGACTACAATCATCACTTAATCACTCTGCAATTGACTAGGGGATTTAAGGCTGTATATGAGACCCCCCCTAGACACACACACACACACACACACACACACACACACACACACACACACACACACACACACACACACACACACACACACACACACACACACACACACACACACACACACACACAACGTGCGTATTCACACACAAACCGGCCTGGGAACACCATCCAAGGAGCCATTCAGATCAGCCCCATCAACAGCTACCTCCACCTCTCTCATCTCCAGCTCATTGTCTGTTATACACTGCAACACACTGCCAGGTGGTCTGTTAGTTTGAAGCCCTGCCAGTGAGGGGCTGTACTGAAGAAAGGAAGGCACAGAAGAAGAGAAATCTCCATTTGAAGATGTAAGTGCTTTTTGATCAATTCCTCAAAGAGAAACTGATTTTCTTTGTTCAAACAAATCAGGATTTAAGAAAAAGGAGTGTGTGTGTGTGTGTGTGTGTGTGTGCGTGTGTATGTGTGTGTGTGCGTGTGACATGAGCTGATGCTGATTTCTCTAAAGATGTGCCACAGGGGCTATGAGGGAGTTGGCATTCACACGCTTAAAGAGGAAAGGGGATGGAGCTTTGAATGTTCACAAATGAACCCTCTGCCCTCAAAAGGATGTATAAATATGCGCTGCCAGGGTTTGACGTTTGCCAGAAACAGATGTGAATGAAGTTTGTACAGTCATCACTTGGGTCTTACGTGAAGCCTGGGACTAGAGTACGGATCTATGAGGAACACTTACCCTGGATACAAACCTTAACCATATGGGGTGCTGTGCTAGAGCTGCATAGCTGAGACAGCACCAATAGGGCCTAGCTCCAAAGCCCTTGGCTGTGCGGATTGCAGAACACACATGCACTTAGCATAGTATTGCTGAGGTGTTTGATGGCTCGGCTTGGCCCTGGGTTGGGTAGGGCTTAAATAAAGACTGGGAGGGGAAGAAAGCAGGGAGGGAAAGAGAGGAATTCCTTGAAGTTGAGGGCATGTTCTATTTTTCCCTCCTTTTCTCTGAGCAGAGTTCAGGCGTCAGGGCCAGGGGAGCGGTGGGTGCAAGACAAGTACACACACACACACATAAACACACACACACACACACACACACACACACACACACACACACACACACACACACACACACACACACACACACACACACACACACACACACACACACACACACACACACACACACACACACACACACACACAGAGCCACACACACACTCAATGACTCCCAGCAGTGCGGCCGGCCTCTAGTGATTTACGCCCCATCCTGCGCTACAACTTGTGTGCCATTTAAAATAGCAGGTGTTCACATGCTGCTGAGCTCATGAAAGAGGGGAAGAGGACAGGCCAGAAGAAAGGAGGGGAGAAGAGGGGAGAGGAGAGACAACCACAGGACCTGAATAAAACCCATAAACTACATGAGCAATAAACACAGGCATGTGGGTCAATGAGTCCTGGGTGATATTCATAAGGGTACGTTGAAGTAAAAAGTTTCGCAACATAAAAATAAAATCTAGAAAGTCCCTCCCTGTTTCAGTCCATTTTCCTCCGTTTGATGCTTTATGAATACTACCCAGTGCACTGCACTATGGTTACACACGATCCAATGACAATATATGTTCCTCGACTAGGAGGGTTAATAGGCCTTTCAGAATGGGTGGGTTGGTTTTCTTTCTGTTCTGTTATTAGATTAAAATGAGAAGTCATCGCTAAGATATTTGGGTCAAACCGCTAGCATCCAGATTTACAGCATTAGCACTGTAGGAGGAGAGGCTCACTGTGTACAGTTGGGGAGGACACCTCACATCAACCCATGACATCATCTCTCCCACACACACACACAATCACACATTCTCTCGCTCTCCCTCTCTCTCTCCAGCACACACACACACACACGCATGTACACAAACACACACATTCTCTCTCTCTCTCTCTCTCTCTCTCTCTCTCTCTCTCTCTCTCTCTCTCTCTCTCTCTCTCTCTCTCTCTCTCTCTCTCTCTCTCACACACACCACTTGAGTAGAGACAAGGCTGTGAGGGATGAGGAACAGGGTTGTATTTTAGGAGTGGTGACCTCATGGGGTATGTGGATGGCACAGACAGAGAGACAGAACCAGACTCATCAGGAAACCTAACCTCCTTTAGAGAGAACTCAGTCTGTTAATGCTTTTAGAATGGGGGTCTTTCGACTGTAGCCTCGGAGGTTAGAGAGAGAAGGTTAAGAAAGGATAGTAGGGATGGGGGAGGACATCAAGCTGAAACGCTGAGCAAAGCAAAAAAAGAACAACATGAAGAAGGAGAAGAAGAAGAGAAGAGAGAGAGGGGACAGTGTCCTCATGGAGGATTAAAAGAGGGAATAAAGGAAGAGAAAAAGAGAGAGAGGCAAAGAAAGAGGGATTTTGTATTTTGAGGACGGGGACGAACAAAACTGAGTACTGTGATGTTAACAGGCTGTCGTTGATCCCTTAACACCCCCTCCTCACCTCTCCTCATCCCAACCTCACCCCTTCTTGTCCCCCCTCTCCACATTGCCATGACCTCTATACAGAGAACCCTCACTGACAAACTGGCCTCATTGAACTGAACTCACATCCTCTCTCAATCCCAACTCGCTTCAAAGGATACGTGTGGAAGGGTTTATGAGTGTGTGTGGAAGTGTTTTACAACAGATCCTTTCACTGATGGCCTTCAAGCTCACACACAGGCGCAAGCACACACACTCTACACACACGTACATTGTAATATTGTTGTATGGTGGTATTTTACATTTTTGTATTGTAGATATGTAGTGGTGTAATAATGATCCCTGCCTCTTAAAGATAGCAGCTGGCATTATTACTGAACCTGTGGCTCACATTTTCAACTTGAGTCTCTTGACCAATTCCATACCCAGCATTTGGAAATCAGCTTATGTCCTCCCACTGCTAAAGGGTGGAGATCCCTCAGATACTACTACTATGGTCCTATCTCCTATCTCCCTATCCTGGCCAGTCTATGAATCCCTAGTGAACTCACAGTTTAAACACTTCTTCAGTGAAATAACATACTGAGTGGGGTTCAGTCTGGCTTTAGATCGGGGCACAGCACCACAACTGCAGCTATGGCAGCGGCAAATTACATCATAAATGCACTTGATAAAAAGCAACATCGTGCTGCTCTGTTTGTTGATTTATGAAAGGCATTTGATTGAGTTGACCGTGAATTGTTGCTAGCTAAACTCAGTAACATTGGTCTCAGTGAAGGGGCAGTAAATTGGTTTAGGAGCTATCTTTCTGACAGAACACAATGTGTATATACTGACAATCACAAGTCTAGCTTTCTTGAGATTAATAGAGGTGTACCCCAGGGTTCCATTTTAGCTCCTGTGTTATTCTCAATTTCTATGAAAGATTTTGGAAATGGGATGCAACCAGCAAAGTATATGGGATGCAACCAGCACATATATTCATGTGCTCCTTCTCTGGTTCAGGCTGTTGAAGAGCTCCAGACTGCTTTTCAGTCACTGCAGGCCTCCCTTCATGGTCTCAAACTGGTCTTGAATATACAAAAAACTAAATTTGTGACCTTTACCAGAGAGCGTTTGCATTGTCACATCTGGTGGCTTATCCATTGAACGAGAGCGTTAGCATTGTCACATCTGGTGGCTTATCCATTGAACGAGAGCGTTAGCATTGTCACATCTGGTGGCTTATCCATTGAAAGAGAGCGTTAGCATTGTCACATCTGGCGGCTTATCCATTGAAAGAGAACATTAGCATTGTCACATCTGGTGGCTTATCCATTGAAAGGGAGCGTTAGCATTGTCACATCTGGTGGCTTATCCATTGAAAAAGTGTCATCCTACAAATACCTAGTATATGGTTGGATGACAAGTTGTTCATATAGATAGTCTTGTGAGGAAGCTTAAATTGAAATTGGGTTTTTAATAAGGCTTGCTTCCCGCTTCTGGCAAGAAAGAAGCTTGTTTGGGCCACTTTTCTCTCTGTAATTGATTATGGTGACTTGTTGTATATGCATGCAGCCTCCTCCGTCTTACAGAGACTGGACTGTTAATGCATCCTTGAAGTCACTCACCCTCCATTGCACCTTGTACCAAATGGTACAGTAGGCTGGACCTCACTTTATATACGCAGAAAGCTACATTTGTATGTGTTCATCTACAAAGCCCTTTTGGGTAAATTCCCTCTTTACCTCTGTAGTCTGGTCTCCTTCACCACCAGCAGTTACCATACCCGGTCTGCTAGGTGGTTGCTACTTAAAGTCCCCAGGACATTCACAGTATTAGGCAAGACTACCTTCTCTTCTTGTGCACCAGAGGCATGGAATAGTCAACAATCCATGCTTCATCTAGATATGTTAGTGTCACTGAATGAATATTAAATATTGACTCTGTTACAGAGGAGTGTAAATGTTTTTTTAGGCTGGATCATGTTGTTGTATGGTATTGGTGTATGTTTTAATGATGTAATTGTCACGGTTGTCGTCGGGAATGGAGGACCAAAACGCAGCAGGAATGTGGATGCTCATCTTGATTTATTTTAAACTAAAGTGAACACCAAAATAACAAACAACGAAGAACTAACGATCAACACAACAGTCTTGTCATGCTTACATACGCAAAACAAGAACCAATCTCCCACAAACACTAAACCAAACACATACCCATATATAGGACTCTCAATCAGAGGCAAGAGAAAGCACCTGCCTCCAATTGAGTCCAACCCCCCATTAACCTAAACATAGAAATACAACTAACTAGACTAAACATAGAAATACATTAACAAGGAACAGTGCCCAAAAACCCCGGAATACATAAATCAAATACCCTTCTACAAAAACACCACCCCGAACCACATAAAACAAATACCCTCTGCCACGTCCTGACCAAACTACAATAACAAATAACCCTTATACTGGTCAGGACGTGACATGGTGTGTATTCATGTACAGTTGAAGTCAGAAGTTTACATACACCTTAGCCAAATACATTTAAACTCAGTTTTTCACAATTCCTGACATTTAATCCTAGTAAAAATTCCCTGTTTTAGGTCAGTTAGGATCACCACTTTATTTTAAGAATGTGAAATGTCAGAATAATAGTAGAGAGAATGATTTATTTCAGCTTTTATTTCTTTCATCACATTCCCAGTGGGTCAGAAGTTTACATACACTCAAATAGTATTTGGTAGCATTGCCTTTAAATTGCTTAACTTGGGTCAAACGTGTTAGGTAGCCTTCCACAAGCTTCCCACAATAAGTTGGGTGAATTTTGCCCCATTCCTGTCACGGCTGTCGAAAGGAGTGGACCAAAGAGCAGCGTGTTGATAGTTCCACATTTTCTTTACTCTGTGAAACTCATGCAATACATAAAAATAACTGAATAGACAAAAAACAACAAACCGTGACGCAGAGGAGAACAAACACTACTCACAAACAATCGCCCACAAAAACAGGTGGGACAAACATTAGCTTAAATATGACCTCCAATTAGAGACATCGACAACCAGCTGCCTCTAATTGGAGATCATACCAAACAAAACCAACATAGAAATACAAAACTAGAAACTGAACATAGAAATACAAAACATAGACAAACACCCCCTGTCACGCCCTGACCTACTTTACCATAGAAAATAACAACATACTAGGGTCAGGACGTGACAATTCCTCCTGACAGAGCTGGTGTAACTGAGTCAGGTTTCTAGGCCTCCTTGCTTGCACAAGATTTTTCAGTTCTGCCCACAAATTTTCTATAGGATTGAGGTCAGGGATTTGTGATGGCCACTCCAATACCTTGACTTTGTTGTCCTTAAGCCATTTTGCCACAACTTGGGAAGTATGCTTGGGGTCATTGTCCATTTGGAAGACGCATTTGCGTCCAAGCTTTAACTTCCTGACTGGTGTCTTGAGATGTTGCTTCAATATATCCACATAATATTCCTGCCTCATGATGCCATCTATTTTGTGAAGTGCACCAGTCCCTCCTGCAGCAAAGCACCCCCACAACATGACGCTGCCACCCCCGTGCTTCACGGTTGGGATGATGCTCTTTGGCTTGCAAGCCTCTCCCTTTTTCCTCCAAACATAACGATGGTCATTATGGCCAAACAGTTCTATTTTTGTTTCATCAGACCAGAAGACATGTCTCTAAAAAGTACGATCTTTGTCCCCATGTGCAGTTGCAAACCGTAGTCTGGCTTTTTTATGGCGGTTTTGGAGCAGTGGCTTCTTCCTTGCTGAGCGGCCTTTCAGGTTATGTCGATATAAGACTTATTTTACTGTGGATATAGATACTTTTGTACCTGATTCCTCCAGCATCTTCACAAGGTCCTTTGCTGTTGTTCTGGGATTGATTTGCACTTTTCGTACCGAAGTACGATCGTCTCTAGGAGACAGAACGCGTCTCCTTCCTGAGCGTTATGACGGTTGCGTAGTCCCATGGTGTTTATACTTGCGTACTATTGTTTGTACAGATGAATGTGGTACCTTCAGGCATTTGGAAATTGCTCCCAAGGATGAACCAGACTTGTGGAGGTCTACAATTTTCCTCTGAGGTCTTGGCTGATTTCTTTTGATTTTCCCATGATGTCAAGCAAAGAGGCACTGAGTTTGAAGGTAGGCCTTGAAATACATCCACAGGAAAACCTCCAATTGACTCAAATGATGTCAATTCGCCTATCAGAAGCTTCTAAAGCCATGACATAATTTTATGGAATTTTCCAAGCTGTTTAAAGGCACAGTCAACTTAGTGTATGTAAACTTCTGACCCACTGGAATTGTGATACAGTGAATTATAAGGGAAATAGTCTGTCTGTGAACAATTGTTGGAAAAATTACTTGTGTCATGCACGAAGTAGATATCCTAACCAACTTGACAAAACTATAGTTTGTTAACAAGAAACTTGTGGAGTGGCTGAAAAACTAGTTTTAATGACTCCGAACATAAGTGTATGTAAACTTCTGACTTCAACTGTATGTGTGTGTATGCAGCCCCTGTACATGTACGTTGTGCGTGTGTATCAGTGTCTGATCCCAAAGGCCCTACTACTGTGTGAAGCTGCTTTACTGCACACAACTTAAACACTCCTTGACTTCTGTCAGGACAAGCAAGTCTTTGTCTGTATCTCCCTGTCTATGGACAATAAAACCATCGGTGAGGTTTAAAGATAAGAGGGCCTGAGTGGTGATGGTGGTCCGTGTGTGTGTGTTATACGTAGTAGTAGTAGTGTTGTGTGTGTGTGTGTGTGTGTGTGTGTGTGTGTGTGTGTGTGTGTGTGTGTGTGTGTGTGTGTGTGTGTGTGTGTGTGTGTGTGTGTGTGTGTGTGTGTGTGTGTGTGTGTGTGTGTGTGTGTGTGTGTGTGTTCAGTTTAGGTGGAACAGCTAGGTAGTCTTATCACAGAATATGAAACCCTCCTGATTGGTCGAACTTCTGAGATAGTTCCAGAGCTTTCAAAAGAGATTATGAACAACGATGATGGGAGCGATAGAGGACACACACACATACAGAGTCAGCAGCTTAACAAAGCTTCCATTTAGTGCTAAACCCTACCCCTCTTACGGTGAAGAGACTTGGAAAACCCAACGTCTATTATCACCTCTCCAGTTGGCAGGACCAGCACAGTCTGTGGTGTGTGTGTGTGTGTGTGTGTGTGGTGTGTGTGTGTGTGTGTGTGTGTGTGGTGTGTGTGTGTGTGTGTGTGTGTGTGTGTGTGTGTGTGTGTGTGTGTGGGAAAGAGAGAGAGAGAGAGAGGGATTCAGTGTTGACTTTCATGCTCCTGAATCAAAGTAAGCAGTGGTACTACAACTACTAATAATACTGACCTGGAATGTTGGCTGGCCCTGTTACACCCGACATAACACGTCCGCACACACACACACACACACACACACACACACACACACACACACACACACACACACACACACACACACACACACACCACACACACACACACACACACACACACACACCTCTACTCTACAGCAAACATGACTCTCCTACACACACACAACCAACTTTATCATTCTTCAATGGCGTTGACACATTCCAACCTTTCTTCTTCCTCTCGTCTCACAAACCAAACACTCCTTCCTGCTAATTATAAACATCTGATCTATTTGATGTGTGGAGGGTAGATTGTCATGGGAGCACGCTCCCTCGGGACACACACACTCACACATGCACGGACATGGACACGCACACATAAACATGTGCACACACACATACACACACACAAACATTTGCATGCGCACGCTCGCACACACACACACACACACACACACACACACACACACACACACACACACACACACACACACACACACACACACATACACACGCGTGCGCACACACAAATACACACACATACACACAAACACACACATCCAACCCCTATTAATACAGTATTCTCTTTATGCTAGAAATTCACAACAATGAACTGTTCATTTGCTCGTTTTACTTTACCATTACATCAACTTGCTAAGAACGCCTCAGATAAGGAATTAGTAATTACAAGCGAGACGAATGCAAACTCACAACCCCTTATACAGTGAGGGAAAAAAGTATTTGATCCCCTGCTGATTTTGTACATTTGCCCACTGACAAAGAAATGATCAGTCTATAATTTTAATGGTAGGTTTATTTGAACAGTGAGAGACAGAATAACAACAAAAAATCCAGAAAAACACATGTCAAAAATGTTATAAAATGATTTGCATTTTAATGAGGGAAATAAGTATTTGACCCTCTGCAAAACATGACTTAGTACTTGGTGGCAAAAAACTTGTTGGCAATCACAGAGGTCAGACGTTTCTTGTAGTTGGCCACCGGGTTTGCACACATCTCAGGAGGGATTTTGTCCCACTCCTCTTTGC